>NC_140579.1:1180353517-1180368517 GCF_964204655.1 Triturus cristatus | reverse complement strand
AGGCCTGCTCTTCAGTCTCCTTGCTGGAGACCTCGCTCAAACCTCGTGGGTCTGCACCAGTAGCTGCTTTGAGTTTCTTGCGTGGGTTGCGGTTGCCAGGGTTTAGTGGATCCAATCCGTACACTAACACCGCAGCGACCCTCATCCTTTGTGGGACAGTTGCCCTCCAGAAGCTGGTCTTCCTTGAAGCCTCCTGGACCCCGTGGCTGACAATCCAAGCTACACCTCTTCGACCTGGAAGCACCCGACATTGAAGGGCTCCTTCTCTTGAGCCCCCTGGTCACTGTGCCATGACCCAGACTCTGTCCCCTCTGCTTTCAGGTTCCTCTCTACAAGATCTACATTTTCATTCTTCACGACAACGACGACGCTTGTGGCTGGCAGCAGTTCTTCACGTTTTGCCATTGAAAATCAGCCCGCGACCTGACATCGAAAACGACCTATGCACCCGGTTTCCCTGGGGCAGGTAACAGTGGTACCTCGGTACTCTCGTGGGTGTGGGCCCTTCAAAAGATTAACTCTAAAGTGTTGAACTTGAACTCCTGCTAGAAGTGTTTTTAAACTTGTAAAATCAAACCGCAACATTCTCCATAGGCTATAATAGAGATCCGACAGTAACTTCAGTCACTGCACGCGTCTCCCGTGGGTCCCCTTCCTCACTACCTTGGGTGGTTTCACAAGGGACCAACGACCCTAAATGCCCTAGGCATAGTCTGTAGAATTGTCGTGGTTCTTATACCACTTTTTTGATATATGGTTTGGTCCCCCCCCGGGACCTTGCGATTCCAGTGCTATTTATTGTAACTATCTCAATGCTTGTTTGAATTGTATCTTCACCTCTAGCCTCATAAAGAGACTAGTGGTGTTATTCCTAGAATAAATACATATATTTTATATATATACCTGTGTGGACTACTCTTTCATTTGGTTATTCAAGAGGTTATCTATGGTAAAACAATAAGCTTAACACTCCTTCAAGACTTAGCCTGAAGGCTGCTCTCCACAGCTACCACTAGGATAGCTTTCTTTAAAGGTTGTCTTTAACCTATCACCATAAGAGTCGAATTGGACTGGTACAAGGTGGCCACTAGAACTAGTGACCAGCATATGCCAGGCCAACTTCTTACATTGGTGTGCAGCGGTTGGATTCAAGCTTGCCATTGTTTTACCAGATAACAAATTGAATTTCTAAAGTGAAAGCCACTTGGTACTGAGGTACATATAAATGTAAGCTTAGAATACAATATGTTCTACTGAACTTAGGAGTTGTGTGTAGAGGGCTCAGCACACCTTGACTACAACTCAAGAAAGGGTTCAGTAGGCCACACCTAGTGTAGGTAGATACACCAGTACCACTACACTAGACATGTCTTCAGGTTCAGGAGCCCCTAAGGCCCTGGAAGGACCCTCAAGGGTCCCAGTCGACAAGTATGACCACCTCTCTTTTGCAGAGCTTAGGGAGATGTGCACTGCTAGGCAACTGAAGACAAACAAGGGTGCCAACACTCAACGTCTCAGGGAAATCCTGCTCATAGCAAACTTCAAGCATACTCTAGTGTCTGAAGGGGTAGACAGGTTGGGTGGGCATCCTGCTGAAGAGGACACCCCAGTGGTGGACTCTGATGAGGACCAGGAAGAGAAAGTTAAACTTAACCTGGATGATTCAGACCACTCACAACATGGAGATGATGGCCCAAGAGGCACTCTCTCCATCCCTAAACGGAGAGTGGTGGATCTAAACAGAAGGAACAGATCCCCCTCAGTGGGGTCCAGCCATTCTGGGAGATCCAAAGGGACCTCTGCCTCTTCTCAGAGAAGAGAATCCTCTAAGGAGAGGAAATGCTGACTGATCCAGTTTGAGCAGGCTAAACTACAGCTCAGGAGAGAACAGTTAGCATTAGACAGGAAATCCCTGGAGCTTCAGAAAGCTTCAAGAAAATGAGGTCTAGAGACCCCTGGTGGCAGTAATTCCCCTAGAGTTAGAGAGAAAGCTCCTGACAATAGGAACCTGCATAAGAGTGTGCCCCCCTATCAGTCAGGGGATGATATCCATAAATGGATCACTGCACTTGAGAGGGCCTGTAAAGTTCAGAGGGTCCCAGTAGAGCAGTGGGCAGCAATCTTATGGCTCTCCGTTGCAGACAAAGGAAGAGACAAGCTCCTCTCTGTCAGAGAAGAGGATGCAGATGATTATTATATCTTGAGAGATGCTTTGATAGATGGGTTTGGCTTAACCACTGATCAATATAGATTAAAGTTCAGAGACACCCAGAAAGCACAGGATCAAGATTGGGTAGACTTTGTGGATTGTGCTACCAAGTCTCTGGAAGGTTGGTTAAATGGCAGTAAAGTAAATGATTGTCAAGGATTGTACAATCTCATCATGAGGAAGCAGATTCTTAATAATTGTCATAACCAACTCTTACAACAGTACCTGGTGGACTCTGATCTGACCTCTTCCCAAGAATTGGGTAAGAAGGCAGACAAATGGGTCAGAACCAGGATTAGGCCCAAGAACCAAGGTGGTGACCAGAAGAAAGATTCCACAAAGCCCAAAGAGAAAGGTGGGGATAATAAAACAGAAAAATCCCCTGAAGGGCCCCAAAAATCCAGTTCTGGGGGTGGGTCCCAAAATCCTTCCTCTACCAATAAGAAACCATATTGTCATGTGTGTAAGCAACCTGGCCACTGGAAAACTGACTCCAGTTGTCCAAAGAATGGCAATAAAGAAAATGTTCCTCCTATTGCAGCTCCAACACCTCCTGTTACTACTAGTAGTAATCCCCCAGGTGGTGGGAGTGCACCCAAAAATTTAGTTGGGTTTTCTTGGGGAACTCAGGTGGACTCTGGCCTAACCAGGGCCCCTACACAAGCAACTCTAGTCTGTGATGGTGGCATGGGGTTTGTCAACTTTACCATGAGTCCCAATATCTTGGGCAGGTACAGACAAGAGCCCATGATCAATGGACAGAAGGCTGTGGCCTACAGGGACACAGGGGCTAGTGTCACCATGGTGACAAAGAGACTAGTGCCCCTAGAACAGCTTTTACCTGAGTTTAGCTACCAGGTGACCAATATTGATGGAGTTAGGACAGATCATCCCATGGCAGTGGTAAATCTCAGCTGGGGAGGGGTCACTGGCCCAAAGAGAGTGGCAGTGTCCCCAACCTTGCCTGTAGATTGTCTACTGGGGAATGACCTGGAAATCTCAGCCTGGGCTGAGGTAGACCACAATGCCCATTTAAGAATGTTAGGCATCCCTGAGAGAGTGGATTGGACCCTGAGGGCCTCACCTCCACCCCAGGAAGAATTAAAGGGAGTGAAGCCTGAAACTATGGATCACTCCACCCAGACAGAGAGCATAGGGGGTGAGGAACAGTCCTACCCACACCAGACTAAAGGTAAGGCTCAGCTTCCTAAGGGAACGGATCCTGCCCCTTGTGAAGTAACTGCCCCAGAAGTGGTCAGGCCTGTCCTGGATACAGCTCTGATGGCAGGGGATCCTTCCAAGGTGGTACCCAGTCTGGAGCAGGTATCCTGCCCCTCTCTACCCTGCCTCCGTCAGCCCAGGGCTGCAGAGGTCAGGGAGGTCAGTGGACCCTTAATGGGCCCCTGTCCAGAGGAACCCCCTCATCAGCAGATTAGGGACACCCAGCAGAGTAGTTCTAGCCAGGTGACCATTCTTCCACAAACTGAGGGATCCCCCTTCCCCCTAGGTACAGGTACCCCCCAGATGGACTTTGTTGGGCACAGGGAAACCTGGAGCATAGTTGCCCCAAACCTTCCAGTGCCCTCCACTATTCCAACCAGAGGGACCCTACCCCCAGCTGTAGGCAGCCAGAGGTTGACCCTTAGGGCCAGATATGACACAGTCATGGACCGAAAGGCATCCATGGTGACCAGTGACCTGAGGAGGTTGAGACCACCCCACATAGGGCCTCACTTCCAGACTCAGGTACCCCACCAGCCTGCTTCTGTACTAAAACCCAATACAGGTAATTCCCCTAGACTTTGGAGAAACTCTAAAACCCCTTGGGGTAGGATTTCCCAAGTGGACCATGAGACAGGGAGCAACCATGCTAGTGCAGATTCTTCCTTATATGGCCACTCAGGAAATAAAGGCTTATCTGGACAAGGTTAGCCTTATCTCCTTTCGTTTGGGGAGGGTTATGTAGGAAGGTGGAATCTAACTATATGGTTGCCCCCAACTTTTTGCCTGGTATTTGGATGGTTTTTTACTACTCTGGCTGGGATCCTGCTATCCAGGACCCCAGCCTATCTGCTTCCTCCCTAAAACTGATGTGAGTACCCTATGTACATTCCAATTGGATACTGAGGACACCCTACCAGCCCCTTGTAAATGGTACCCTAGGTACCCAGGGCATGGGTCCCTCAGAGGCCTACCAGGGGCTGCAGCACTTATTGTGCCACCCTTGGGACAGCCATACCAAATGATACCACCAGACCACTACTGTAGTCTGGGTAAGGTGGTGCTTGCACTCCTTATAGGGATATAGGTATCCTGTATCCCACCTAATACAACACATATATCCTCATAGGTCACCCCTAGAGCAGGCCTTGCTAATCCTACAAGGCAGGGGGCTGAGATATGTGTGAGGGCGGACCCCTACCTGAGTAGGTCCCCTCTGCAACCTTCGTAAAATCATTACTGGGTTGTTTGTAGTGTAGCCATACCATATACTCTTAACCGCATTATAAGTCTATCGCGATAGCGTGATAACTTGAGAATGGCTACACAGAACCATATCGTGTTTGGTGTCAAACATGTAGGAATCATACCCCCAATCCAGCCATGGGACTGAGGGCATGATTCCCCCCTGCTAGAGGGGCGATATGTGAAAAGCGGCAGAATTTAGACACCAATTTAAAAGTGCACGCGAAGTACAAAATGGATGCTACCCGCCACCCACACGACTCTGGCTGCCTGTTGCTGGGCAGAACTCCAGCCACGGCAGCCAGACAATAGGTGTCCTGTTGCAGGGAGGTGTTCCCACCTCCCCAGACAGACTATGTGGATTGGAACTGGGTGGGTGCACCATAGGATGCCTTTCAGAGTTGCACGTAGGCTTCTCCAGTGCCTACATTCTGCATACACTGCCTGGAACCGGTTTAGGGGTATCCTGTCCCCTGCCCAGGCGGGAAACACACAAAGGGGAGAGGGTGTAGCCACCCTTTCCCGCCTGACCTCTCATTGGTGGACCCTGATCTGGACACTCCCCTAATCTTTGGATAAAGGTGAATACTGGGTCCCCAGAGCCTCAGATTATTCTTGAAGTTCACAGTCTTGACCTTCGACTTGCTGCCGCACAGCTACCTGAAGAAATCTCCCTTGGGGTAAAGGAGTTACCCCCCTGCTTGGCAGGCACCTGAAACACTGCAAGTGACCCGGTTGGAACCTCGCTGCTCCTTTGGACATCGACGACTCTTTCCTAGCTTGAGGTGGGTTTCCAAGCATCCCTAAGGCCAGTGAGTGTGCACAGCAAAGCTCTGCACCGTGGACCCCGTGTGTGCCGAGATCCCCAATACCCCAGGACACTGGCAACATCTTGCATAGCACCTGACCCCGACAAGTGGGGAAGTCGTGCTTTGGCCCACTATTGAGCCAACCTCTCTGCAGCAACTGTGCCAAAGATTGATGCCCTAGCCTGCTCGGGCGACCCGTGGGCCCACCTTTACGCACGCCAAATTGCTGCCTTCCGTGGTCCCTTGTCTCTCAACTTGTGGGCCCTAGCGGAGGACAATCTTCAATTCCAAGAGTTCCCCTGGTTGCTCCAGGCCTGCTCTTCAGTTTCCTTGCTGGAGACCTTGCTCAGATTTCGTGGGTCTGCACCAGTAGCTGCTTTGTGTTTCTTGCATGGGTTGCAGTTGCCAAGGCTTAGTGGATCCAATCCAGACACTAATACCACAGCGACCCTTATCCTTTGTGGGACAGTCGTCCTTCAGAAGCTGGCCTTCCTTGAAGCCTCCTGGACCCCGTGGCTGACGATCCAAGCTACACCTCTTCGACCTGGAAGCACCCGACATTGAAGGGCTCCTTCTCTTGAGCCCCCTGGTCACTGTGCCGTGACCCAGACTCTGTCCCCTCTGCTTTCAGGTTCCTCTCTACAAGATCTACATTTTCATTCTTCACGACAACGACGACGCTTGTGGCTAGCAGCAGTTCTTCACGTTTTGCCATTGAAAATCAGCCCGCGACCCGACATCGAAAACGACCTATGCACCCGGCTTCCCTGGGGCAGGTAACAGTGGTACCTCGGTACTCTCGTGGGTGTGGGCCCTTCAAAAGCTTAACTCTAAAGTGTTGAACTTGAAATCCTGCCAGAAGTTTTTTTAAACTTGTAAAATCAAACCGCGACATTCTCCATAGGCTATAATAGAGATCCGACAGTAACTTCAGTCACTGCACGCGTTGCCCGTGGGTCCCCTTCCTCACTACCTTGGGTGGTTTCACACGGGGCCAGCGACCCTAAATGCCCTAGGCATAGTCTGTAGAATTGTCGTGGTTCTTATACCACTTTTTTGATATATGGTTTGGTCCCCTCCTGGGACCTTGTGATTCCAGTGCTATTTATTGTAACTATCAATGCTTGTTTAAATTGTATCTTCACCTCTAGCCTCATTAAGAGACTAGTGGGGTTATTCCTAGAATAAATACATATATTTTATATATATACCTGTGTGGACTACTCTTTCATTTGGTTATTCAAGAGGTTATCTATGGTAAAACAATAAGCTTAACACTCCTTCAAGACTTAGCCTGAAGGCTGCTCTCCACAGCTACCACTAGGATAGCTTTCTTTAAAGGTTGTCTTTAACCTATCACCATAAGAGTCAAATTGGACTGGTACAAGGTGGCCACTAGAACTAGTGACCAACATATGCCAGGCCAACTTCTCACAGCCAGGCTCTTCCCATCCGGCACCTCTGGCACGGGCAAGGGTGGGGTGGGCTGTACAAGCCAGCTTGGTGCACGGCTCGGGCCGCCCGATGACGGACGGCTGAGGTGCAGGTGGGGCGATCCTCCCTCGATGCCAGGTACCCGGTTTGACCCTTTCCCGTGCATCCGGGCCGAGGGGTTTGAAGACTCGTGCAGTCCCTCCCAGTTACCCCAGGAGGGACCGGCGGCTGTGGTGCTGCCTGCTCCTAACGCACCGGGAGCCCCCTTCCTCGCCTGTGGCTGGGTGGGGGGGGACTCCTGTGCCGAGCACCTGGCAATGTTTTTTTCTTACAACGGTGCAGTCTGACTCCCAGAGGGGAAGCCTTGAACGGGGCGTCTGGGCCGTCTCACTACGGGGGTGGCGGACGGTGTCGCCTACCTCCCGCCTCTCCAGCACCCGCAGGTGGACGAACGGTTTCGAAAAGTTGCCTGTGACTCTTGCCAGTGGATCACTCGGCTCGCAGGTCGATGAAGGACGCTGCGAGAATTAGTGTGAATTGCAGGATACATTGATCATCGACACTTCGAACGCACCTTGCAGTCCCGGGTTCTTCCCGGGGCTACGCCTGTCTGAGGGTCGCTCGATCGTCAATCGCCCCGAGGCTTCCCCGGGACGAGGCTGGGGCTATTGCAGGGTTAGCTCCGCTTCCCCTTCGCCCCCCACAACTTCAGACCCCCCCCGATCGCTAGTGGCAGGGTCCCTCGCCAGGTCCTGCCGCGGAGGTACGCCGCTGGCGCGCCTGGCCCCGAGAATGGGTCTGGCGACCGGTCAGCCCCGGGCCTGTCCGGGGGTGGCTGGCTGCGTGCCGCGCGTGGCTGTCTGTGGTGTCCCACTGGCTGCCCGTGCGCACCTGCCTCAGGCAGGGGCCTGGCCTTCCCCGGCAACCCCCTTGATGCTCCGGCGTTATTCTTCCGACTACGACCTCAGATCAGATGTGGCGACCTGCTGAATTTAAGCATATTACTAAGCAGAGGAAAGGGGGGGGCGCTAGGGGGCGCGCGGACAAGATGGCCGCAAACGCGTAAGGCTCCCGCAGCCCAGAGCCGTTATCCTACAATTCTCCTGCCTGTGATGTGTGTCGGTGCTACTGTTGTCGCCTGCTGCTGACTAAGGGACTCCGGCGGCCCCAGGGGGAAAATCCGGAAACAGAGACGACCCGTCACCGGAGATATCAGATTTGGCAGCTGCCCCGGCGAGAAATGCGCGGAGTGCACTATAGGTGGCGGCCTGCTGAGGGGAGCACTGCAGACCGCGGCTTCGCACGAGGGGACCAGGCCAGGCGGGAGGTAAATAGCCCACTGGTGACCTGCGGGGCTACTGACGCTCCCCCAGGAGACATTGGAGTGTAGAGGAGCTGGCGATCGCCTGAGTTGCGGCACCGCACGAGGGGAGCGCTGAAGCGGAGGGACCCGCTGTGGTGGATGGTCCCGCTGGGAGGCGATGTGAACTGCGGACGGCGGAGGTGACATCGGAGGGAAGATCTGAAGCGGCTAGCGTGTGGGCAGGCGAGATCTCCTGGACTGACTGAGATTTCCCGGGTGAGGCCTCAACACTCGCCTGTTGGAGTGACCGGGTGAGGCATGCAGGACCGCCGCTCGACGCAAGGGCGACCAATGTGTCTGTGAAGGCGCGGCCTGAGACGTGGAGCGAGGCCCTGTGTGCAGTACAGGAGTGGTGGGCCGACTGTGCTCCCTTGAGTGTAGCTGTGGGGAGGTGAGCCGCTCTGGCGCTGTGGAGAGCACCGCTATGTCCCAGGCACTAGGGACATAGTGGATCGGGACTTGGCGCCCGGGCACTTTCCTTGCGTTGGGCGGCAGCGGAGAGGTGGGGAGCCGTAGACATACTACAATGGAGAAACTGCCTGGAGCATCGCCCCTGGGAGTCACTTGGCTATGGATGGGCCCAGTCCTCTTCACGCCTGACGCCCGCTGGAGGCGACGAGACACCCGCGTGCCCATCGGCGTAGCTTGGTGGGGCCAGGCCAAAGGCAGCACAGTGTGGAGGAGCGCCCCGGCTGTGGACAAAAGATCAGTGGAACACGACGTGGATGTGTCTTGAGCGCTGCCCGAACTGTGCTACGGACGCTATCAAACAGGCGGAGATGCGCCGGCCGGCGGCCCCTGTGTGCTGGGTGCTGGCGGCTGCGGTGGAGCATCATCGGACTCTGCTGGTGAGTGGCACACTTGCTGGGGCCGGAGAGAGACAACTGGTGGGCGACTCTGTCGCGGGGTGAGCTCACTGTAAACCGGACGGGACAATCTCGACAATCGGGGGGAACCAGTCGGATGAATCTGTCCCCACAGGGGAGGTGATAGTGACTGGGAGGACCCTGCGACCCTCTCCCTTCTCAGGTACTGGTCGAAGAGGTGGGAAGTTAGCTCCTTGCAGTCCTGATACAGTGGTGCCCAGGGTCTCACCTACCGGACGCACATCGAGGGAATTCGCGAATGCCGTCAGCTCAACAACTGGCCATGGGGCGGCTGCGGAACAAGCAGAGTGAGGGCCGGCTGAGGGTGGAGGGTCCTGGCCTGGCATTGGGATGCTCTGACGGAAGTACGGGACTGCCAGCGTCGACTTTGGAAGCCAAAATGGATGCCATGTTGGCGGCGGTAGACCGCCTGGGCAACACCCTGGAACATACTAGAACCTCCTTGGAATCCCGTATCGACAAAGTCACGGTGGATTTTACTTTACTCCATGCTGACCATCGCAAACTGGCGGACACCGTTGCATTCCAGTGCCAGACGCTACAGGATGTTCAACCTGTGGTGCTTGGCCACACTGCAACTTTACAAGACCTGATAGATTGAGCTAATACTCTTGAAGACCGTGCTGAGGATGCGGAAGGCCGCTCTCGGTGCCAGAACATACGCGTGGTGGGTCTGCTGGAAGGCGAGGAGGGTCGACATCCGGAGCAGTTTGTGGAAGGGTGGCTGCGAGACATACTCCCTACAGGGGTGCTCTCCCCGCAGTTTGTAGTGGAACGGGCGCACAGAGTCCCGGCGCGGAGACCGGTCCCTGGAGCTCGCCCACGTCCCTTTCTATTCAGACTCCTCAACTACCGTGACAGGGATGCGATACTCCGCGAAACAAGGAAGCTGGGTGCCCTTACGGTAGGGGGTGGCCCGGTGATGCTGTTTCCAGATTATACAGCGACGGTTCAGAAGCGGAGAAGTAACTATCTAGAGGTGAAGCGCCGGCTGCGTGAACTACAGATTCCATATTCCCTGCTGTTCCCCTCACGCCTCCGGGTGGACACGAAGGAAGGGACACACTTTTTCGATGCCCCGTCCGATGTCTGGGACTGGTTGGAGGAAACGGGACAACACAGTGGCCCGAAGCCCTCGGACTCAGGCACTGGAGGGCGGCGAGAGAGACGGTCAAGGCGGCGGCGACGGAAGGAAAGCCGTGGAGGGATGGGGTCGAGATCCCTAGCAGCACCCAGTCCGGAAAAGATGCGTCTGGAACGTCAGGAAGCCCTTGAAGCGGTGGCAACTCTGGGATCTGTGAGCAGTCAGGGGGACGTGGCAGCTCGTGAACATAGTGACACTGAGACTAGCAGATCTTCCTCTCCGTCTGCCATGCTCTCTGATGACCAAATGCCGCCAGTGGTGACGCCTCAAACAGCTGACATTATTGTATGAACATTGACATGCTGGGGCAACGATAGGTACAGGTGATGGGGGTGGAGTGAGTGTGGCTGGACACCTGTGGGGGGAAAGGGGGGGGTTGTGGACTTTACTGCCTCCTTCTTTGATGTGGCGCGGCCTATCGTGCTGGCGCATACAGGCTGGCTGGGGCGCCGTCGATGAGAGGGGGGTCGGGGGGCAGCGGGTATTTCCCTTCCCAATATATGGGAGGAGAGAAACACGCATAATATGGCCAATAGACAGCGGGCGGCGGCAGTGGACACCATCGCACCGTTGGTGATTGCTTGGCACCGCTAGCGACTCAGCAGACATATATTGCAAAGGCCGGGGCAACGTTGGGCTTTCATAACTCGGGACCAATACAATCACCCTTAGCACCCACTAGCAAACCCCTGGCTTAGTATTTCACAGGCGTCTGAGTTGTAAGTTTGGACGAATGCCCGTTTTGGGGTTTGCCCTCGTAGTTCCACGGTTTTTGATTTTTGTTAAGTGCACTCAGCAGCACACGGTAGTTTTCTGGTTCGTTATGTTATTGCAGCAGGCTGACATGCCATCCGCGACTGCAGTCCCTCCCCTCGGCTGACCCGCTCCTGGCCCTGAACCTCATAAAAGCCCTTACTCATCATCGATGGCTGATACTGCGTTAGTTACATGGAACATAAGAGGTATGCACACGCCAGCGCGTCGTTATTCGGTTTTTGCCTGCCTACAACGCCATAAGGTGGCCATTGCCCTTCTCCAGGAGACCCATATGACGCAGCCGGAACTAGATAAATTACATACTCGATGGAGGGGTCAACTCTTTGGGACCACATACTCTGCACACGCCCATGGCACATTGATCTGGGTAAGGGCGGGTACACCTTTTACATGCGCAGACACGGTGGTTGACCCCGCTGGGTGATACACATTGGTCAGTGGGAAACTTAATGGACAACATGTGCTTCTAGGCTCCCTCTATGCCCCGAACGTCGACCAGCCGTCGTTCCTGGACCAACTCTATGTGGTGCTAACGCCGTAGGCGGGTCTTCCCTGGCTATTGGGTGGGGACTTTAACCCACACATACCTCGACAGGTCCTACCCGCCCCTCCGTAGCACACAGGCAACATGAACGCACGGAGTCTCGCTGACTGGTTGCCACACTGGACCTTACGCGATATGTGGCGCAGCTTACATCCTAGCGACCGTATTTATTCGTATTATTCGGCGGTACACAACCTGCACGTCCGACTAGACAGGGTGGTGGGCTCTCCCTCCTTGGCCCCTCTGGTAACACAAGCAGAATACTTAGGCCGGACCCACTCGGATCATAACCCTCTTAAGCTGAGTCTGTGTTGGGACCCAGGAAGACCCCCCGTTCCAACGTAGCGACTACAACCGGCCGCTCTCGAGGATGCGGAGTTTCGTGCCTCATTAGGCACGGCGGTTGAGCAGTTCTTTGACCTAAACGAGGGAACGGCAGGAAGTGTGCTGACGGAGTGGGATGCACACAAATCCACCATGCGGGGACATTGCCTGGGGGCGACGGGGAATATTCGTAAGCAACTCGCGTTGTCACTCGCTGCCTTGGAGTCACGCCTTCTGCCGTGTGAACGCCACGGCGAAGGGGGAGGTCGGGACTCGACTCGGCTGGTGCGGCTCCGGACGCGACATGCTGAGCTGCTTGAGCGACTATGGCACCACAACTACGCGGCGCATTCGGCTCGGGCTCACGCCACATCCGATAGGGCGGGGAGGTTGTTGGCCTGGATGCTTAGACAGGAGACGGTACATGCGCCGATAGAATCTCTTCGTGGGCCGGACGGGACACTGGTGCACACACAACGAGAGGTCCACCAAATACTGACAACGCATTATACGGCCCTATATACCTCGACAGGGCGCCGACAGGCGCAGGATCTGGATCAGTTTCTGGAGGCCGCCTGTCTGCCCACGGTTCCGGGTGACCATCAGGAAACACTAGAGGCCCCCCCTCACAGTGGAAGAGATAGGGGAGGCGGTGGCTTCACTGGCCTCTGGAAAGACGCCTGGACCGGATGGACTTCCGGCGGAGTACTATAAAGCCTATCGGGAGTCCCTGGTGCCCAGGCTGCATGCGCTGTATCTCGCGGCCCTTGAGGAGGCCACCCTGCCTGCCTCCATGAGGGAGGCCTACCTGATCTCCCTGCTCAAGCCCGGGCATGATCCTACCAACTTGGGGTCTTACCGCCCCCTTGCCCTTCTCAACGCAGACTAAAAAATTCTGGCCAAGGTCTTGGCGGAGCGGCTGGCCCCAACAGTACCAATGTTGGTGCAAAAGGACCAAAACGGGTTTGTGCCAAAACGCAGCACCTCTCTTAACCTGCGACGGTTCTTCCGAGTGGCCGCGGATGGAGCGCAGCTTGGGCCTAGGGCAGGCTGTCTGGTCTTGGACCTTGAAAAGGCCTTCGACTGCCTTGAGTGCGGGTACTTGGTGGCGGCGTTATCACACTATGGGTTGGGCCTCGGGTTCCTCCAGATGGCGGCGCTCCTCTACAAGAACCCTGTGGTGCGGGTAAGAACCGGCCCTTACGTTTCTGAAGCCATCCCGGTCGGTCACGGTACCAGACAGGGGTGTCCTCTCTCGCCCTTCCTTTTCGCGCTCGAAATAGAGCCTTTGGCTGCTACACTGCGTAGCATATTGACGGACGGCATTCCCCTGGGTAACGCGACTCATCAGGTTTCCTTATATGCGGATGACCTCCTGGTCTTCATCAAAGATGTGGCACACATTTCGGGGGACTTGGAGCGCGTCCTGACTGACTTCACCGCGCTCTCCGGACTACGAGTGAATGCGGCTAAATCGTGCCTATATGCGTTCCGAGCCGATACTCAGGATCCGCAGTACTGCCTGGGGGGCGTGCCGGTCAAGTGGCAACCAGACACCTTCCGTTATTTGGGCATCCAAATATACCGGCAACCAGCTGATCTAGTAGAGGGTAATTTGGGTAAGGCGGTAACGGCGATCAGAGCCCAGATGCGGTTTTGGGGTGCTCTCCCTCTCGCGGTCACGGGGCGAATCGCTCTAATCAAAATGGTGATTCTGCCCAGGCTTCTATACTATTTTGCCAACCTACCCATTTACATACCGGCATCCTTCTTTACAGCCTTGGAGCATTCGCTCCGGGATTTTGTGTGGGGTGGTGCACGCCACAGAGTCGCACTATCCAAGCTATACCTCCCCACAGGTCAGGGGGGTCTTGCGATGCCGTGCTTTGCGCATTATTATCTAGCAGCACAATTGCAATGGGTGGCCAGGTGGCTGGTAGACAGAGAGCGTGACGACACGGCGTCCGCGGAGCCCCCTATTTCTCTGGCTGATATCATCGAGTCGTTCCACCCGACCGCAAAAGTGTTTAAGCCGGTGCCCCTCCTCGTTAAAGTGGCCTACAAGTGTTACCGCCGTGCTCTTTATCCAACCCGGAAATGTGTCCCTTATGCCCCTGCCATGCCGATAGAGGGCTCCCCTAGTGGGCGGAGGGTGCTGTGCTCAGCTGAGCTCGCAGACTGGCACGTGGCGGATATTCACACATTGGGGGATCTCTATCGGGATGGTGCTCTTATCCCATTCGCCTTGTTGGCGGAGGAGACAGGGTTACCAACCGGCCAATTTCTCTGTCACCGCTCATTGATATCGACGCTGGCGAGTCGATGGAGAGATCTTAGAGAGGAGCCAGAGCAGCACCTCATGATGCAATACCTACATGTCATGGGGCGGGGGAGGCATATGATACGATGGTTCGCAGCTTCTCTGCGCGCGCAGACGGCGACCGACTTATCCCCGTTACGCCGTAAATGGGAGGCGGGGACCTGGCCTGCCCCATGGCCAACAGGGAATGGAGCAGAGCACTGCAGGGTCCAACACGGATCCCCAGGAACATGCGATTCCGCCAAATCCAATACTTTATTCTACATAGAGCATATCTCACACCCGACTCTATAAATCGGTATTTCCATCGCGCAGACGCGAGCTGCCCTCGCTGCGGGGTGCTGGACGCTGGACTGGTTCACATGTTGTGGAGCTGCCCCGCACTGGACTTGTACTGGCGGGCGGTGTATGGAGCCCTAAGTGCATGCACGGGTCGACTGGCCCCGCTTGAGTGGCCGGTCTGCCTGCTGCACCTGTTCCACAGGACCCCCTCCATGAGGGTTGCTTCTCGATTTTTCGACCTGGTGTGGGCAGGGGCGGAGAGCACGGCACTCTTGAGGGAGGAAACACTAGGCCTCAGACGTACACCAATAGCGAACCAGTGGGACACACTCTTGCAGACACTGACACGCCTAGATGGGGACACCCTGTGACCCTGCGAGGTGAATGCTGGGGATACCCTTGCTGAAGGGGAGGGGGGTGGTGGTCAGATCGGGCGCCAGA